>NC_090343.1:1099731-1126287 GCF_035084215.1 Heptranchias perlo
TCCGGCCTGTGTTGTGCAGGTTGCTGGGATGCCCGACTCTCTCGGGCTGTCTCGGGACACGGGTCCTTGTCCAGGCCCGGCTGATGTGCTGCAGTTTTACATCCCGATAAATTGCAGATGTTTCTTTTCTTCCCTTCCCAACAAAACACATTCAGGAACCGGGCTATAAATAGCAGAGTGGGCGAGTGAGACCGTGGACGGGGGTATGTTCTGTCTCGAGATGTTTTTGCAGACGGATAATTTTGGATGCTATTTTAATAAACTAAATCATTGGAGGTTGTGTTAAATGTGGCGATTGTGTGAATGAAAGGCAGAGGTGGCGGAGTATGGGAGCTGATTGCGGAAACAGGGCACGATTCCCAACGTAATCCGGAGTAGAAATTGCGCTCCGCTCCTGACACAACCGCCCGCCACAGCTGATCGCTGTTTAATGCAATGGATTCTATCCCTTTAAAGAGGAGCCCTGGATTTACTGCACTCTGGATTTTACTAGTTAGCACTGTGCCATTGTCCCAGTTAAGTACTATACATCGATCTTAAAATGGTTAGCAAGGTGATATATTAGTCATTTCCTATATTGTATATCACTTATTTTACAATAGCTGCATATTACAATTGGGCCCTGTTTGTAAATGTCGAGGTGTCACATCACGGAGAGTGTGCCTTAGTGAAGCTCCTGTGACCAAAGGAACTGACCTCTGGGATCAATACAAACTGGAGCCTCCAACTGCCAAGTGCTAGGTCTCAGCTGCTGCCTGTGTGACTGATTCTCTTGAGAGAGATCTATATATATATTATATATATATATGGATATCTATATATCTGGATATCTATATATCTGGGTCAGGGTAGTTTTATGAGAAGTATGTTGTCTCTTTGAAGTTGACCTGGTGACCTATAGATGAGCCTGTCCTTATAGAATCATAGAAGTTACAACATGGAAACAGGCCCTTCGGCCCAACATGTCATGTCGCCCAGTTTATACACTAAGCTAGTCCCAATTGCCTGCACTTGGGCCCATATCCCTCTATACCCATCTTACCCATGTAATGTCCTTGTGGACAATGGAACAAATGCGAGATCAACTGGTCACTTGGACCATATTTGACTTTGGTACTTTTATAAAACACTAACACTGCACGATATTTAAGTGTTGGAATGGATGGTTAGTGACTTGAGATTTATTGAAATCATCTGTAATCTGTAGCTCGCTTGGTAGCTCAGTTGATGAATGGTTGGTGAGTGTGGGAGTGACCTGATGTCCACTCCTTGCCTCCAATAACGGTCACTACGTTATTTAATATTTTATCTGGGTCCCATTTATTGCCCGTCCCTAGTTGTCCCTCGAGAAGGTGGTGGTGAACCTTCTCCTTGAACCACTGCAGTCCGTGTGGTGAAGGTGCTCCCACAATGCTGTTAGGAAGGGAGTTCCAGGATATTGACCGAGCAATGAGGCCGATTATATGTCCAAGTTGGGATGGTGTGAGATTTGGAGGGTGATGGTGTTCCAAGAGCCCTTGTCCTTCTCAGTGGTGGAGGTTGTGGGTTTGGGAGGTGCTGTCGAAGAAGCCTTGGCGAGTTGCTGCAGTGCATCCTGTGGATGGTACACACTGCAGCCCGGAGTGCTGGTGGGGGAGGGATGTGAATATTCAGCTTAGTGAAAGGGACAGTGATCAGAGGAACTGCCCTGTCCCGGGTGGTGAATAGTGATTAGAAGTGAGAACTCTGGCTGATTTCTGCCTTTGTAGCCCCCGGCACTGGAGCTAATCGTAGAACCTTTCCCGCTGCCCCAGCTGACTGAGCACAGACCAGGAGCATGCTGCGGACCTGGTGGTGTCTAGGGCTCGGCCACCAGCTGGGCCATGGGAGGGGGAGGAGTGGGGCACACACCAGCTGGGCCATGGGGAGAAGACGGGATGGGTGGGGGGGGGGGGGGGGGGGTGGGAGGAGGAGGAGGAAGTTGCGGTTATGCAAGAGAAGACTTTTGTCTTTTATATTGAGTTGGTGTTGCTCATGATCTTTTTTGAATGGTCACAATCCCCCAGTCAGTAGCTTGCTTTAGGGTGGTCTCTGAAATTGCCTGCGTGCTGTAGGCCTGATCTCAGACACACTGATCCACACCGACCACTCAGAGACCCATGGCAGGTTGGTACTGCATCCCCGCTCTTAAATGAAAAACTAAGGCTGGAGTTTCCTCCACTAGCCTGCTCCAAATCAGAAAATGGAAGGAAATCAGATGGGGAGGCTGACAGGAGCCTCACTTCCCACCCAGTCCGCAGTGAATATCATTCCCTCCCCACTGCAGGGGGACACACTGCGATTAGACAAGGTGTAAGAGCCTAGGGGCTGGGTACCTTGTATTTAACTCTGCCTCTCCTATTACTGGGGGTGTGGGTGGAATTTGTATTAAAAGCTGGGAGAACTCAGCTGGTTCAGTGACTGTACTTGGGTGGAATGGGTCTTGGTGAACCATTGAGTAGAGGGCATGAGGAGGCAAAGTTCAAACAAATGACATTTATCTGTCACAGGTGCCCAGTAAAGTCATTTAAAAACAGCTGGAACATTATTCTGCTGTGCATTTTGGTTCCAGTTGAGTCCAATAGGACAGAGAGCTTAAAAAACAGTTGTATAAAAACTCCTCCCTTCCCTTTGGCAGTTCTGTCTGGTAACTTGCTCCCTCTGGCTGTACATGTAGGGTAACTTCGGCTATCTGCTACAGTCTGTTAAAAATGATCAAACGTTTCCAGGTTACCACCAAAAATGACTTTTTGCCCGAGATGGAGGAAGGATTGGAGGAGGGGCTGACCAGGCGTCGGTGGGGCGCAATGCGCCGCTGACCAGTGTTTCGTTTGTCTGCTACAAACTTTAAAGGAAAAATTTGCAGGGTTATGGGGAAAGAGCAGGGCTATTGGGTCTAATTGGATAGCTCTACCAGAGAGCCAGCACAGGCATGGGCAGCCAGAATGGCCTCCTTCTCTGCTGTAAGATTCTATAATTCTATGCTACCTCCATGGTATGTAACTAACAGGGCCGTTAATAATGATCGTTACCAATGGAATTGTCCCCCAACCTTGAGGTGAGCAGGGGAGAAATTGGGGGCAGGGGATAGGCAGAAATCTGCACAACAAACCAGGTCCTACGATGCTTGTATGATACTGACCTCAGCTGTCCTCAACCTGTAACACACTAAAAACAAGGCTTGTCTAAGCCACAGGCTGTGACCTCAGGTATAAATACTTCATCAAATTTTAAAATAAATAATTGATAATGGGGAGTGACTTTTTTTAGAATCATAGAATTATACAGCACAGAAGGAGGCCATTAGGTCCATCGAGCTTGTGCTGGCTCTTTGGTAGAGCTATCCAATTAGTCCTATTCCCCTGCTCTTTCCCCATAGCCCTGCAAATTTTTCACGTTCAAGCATTTATCCAATTCCTTTTGAAAGTTACTATTTAATCTGTTTCCACCGCCCTTTCAGGCAGCGCATTCCAGATCATAACAACTTGCTGCATAAAATGTTTTTCCTCATGTTGCCTCTGCTTTTGCTAATTACCTTAAATCTTGTCCTCTATTTACCGACCCTTCTGCCACTGGAAACAGATTCTCCTTATTTACTGTATCAAAACCCTTCATAATTTTGAATACCTCTATCAAATCTCCCCTTAACCTTCTCGGCTTTAAGGAGAATAACCCAGATTCTCTAGCCTCTCCACGTTGCTGAAGTCTTTTATCCCTGTTACCATTCTAGTAAATCTTTACTGCATCCTCTCGAAGGCCATGAGTGTGGTGCCCAGAATTGGACACAATACTCCAGCTGTGGCCTAACCATTGTTTTATAAAGGTTTAGCATAACTTCCTTGCTCTTGTACTCTGGCTCTATTTATAAAGCCAAGGATCTCATGCCTTTTAAGAGCCTTCTCAACCTGTCCTGTCACCTTTAAAGACTTGTGCACATACACCCCCAGGTCTCTGTTCCTACACCCCCTTTAAAATTGTACCATTTACTTTATATTGCCTCTCCTTATTCTTCCTACCAAAATGGGTCACCACACTTCTGTGTTAAATTTCATCTGCCATGTATCTGCCCATTTCACCAGTCTGTCTATGTCCTCCTGAAGTCTGTTACTGCCTTCCTCGCTGTTTACTGCCCTCCTCGCTGTTTACTACATTTCCCAAGTTTCATGTCATCTGCAAACTTTGAAATTATACCCAAGTCCAGGTCATTAACATATATCAAAAAGAGCAGTGGTCCCAACACCGACTTGGAACCTAGAAACTCAAGGCTCAGAGCGTGTTTGTTAAACATTTGAGCTTTGCTCTTCCGTTTGTTGAGGTAATCGGAACTAGAGCTGTCAACATCAGCAATGTCACTCTTAACATCTCCCTGATCAGCTGGTGTCACTGAGGTGAAACCCGTTTAACCATTACGGAGCTGTGCCTATTTTTAAAGAATGACGTTCACCAAAAATAGGTTTGTTTTTTAAACCAGGATGAGTAATCATCACTCCTGATGCAGCACTTTCAGCCTAAAGGAAATTTCTGCTAGAAGCACAAACAAATGAGCTGATGGTTCAGAGAACTGTTTAGGCCCATGAAAGCTCATGGAGCAAGACCTGAACAACATCCAGGCTTGGGCTGATAAGTAGCAAGTAACATTTGCCCCATACAAGTGCAGGCAATAATGATCTGTAACGAGAGAGTCTAACCACATCCCCCCCCCCCTTCACATTCAGTGGCATTACCATTGCCAAATTTCCCCATCAACATCCTGGGGGTCACCACTGACCAGAAACTCAACTGGACCAGCACATAAATACTGTGGCTACTGGAGCAGATCAGAGGCTGGGTATTCTGCAGCAAGTGGCTCACCTCCTGACACCCCCCCACCACCAAAAGCCTCTCCATTACCTACAAGGCACAACTCCTTCCTGAGGTTTGGTGCAAAACAAATTTTGTGCAAGTCCGATTTTCACCATATAAATGACTTGGATGAAGGAATAGTTTTTTCAGATGACACTAAGTTAGGAGGCACAATAAGTTTTGTGGATGGGAGGAGGCAGTTACAAAAGGGACACAATGAGTGGGCAAAACTATGGCAGATGGAGTTCAATGTGGGGAAGTGTGAGGTAATCCACTTTGGATCTGAGAAAGACAAATCGGAATGTTTTCTTAATGGGGAGAGACTAGTAACTATGGAAGAGCATAGGGATCTGGCTGTCCAGGTACACACATTAAAAATTAGTGCATGGGTACAAAGAGTAATCAAAAATGCTAATACAACATTGGCCTTGAATTCCAAACCCCTTGAGATAAAGAGTGAGGAAGCGATGCTTCAGTTGCAAAGAGTCTTAGTCAGACCCCATCTGGAGCACTGCGTTCAGTTCTGTGCACTGTACCTCAGGGATATATTGGCCTTGGAGTGGGTATGGTGCAGATTCACCAGAATAATACCAGAGCTTAAAGGGTTAAGTTATGAGGACAGGTTGTATAAACTTGGCTTGTATTCCCTTGAGTTTAGACAGTTGAGGGGTGATCTAATCGAGGCATTTAAAATAATTAAGGGATTTGATAGGATAGATACGGAGAAACAAAATCAGGAAGACACTTTTACACTCAAAGGTTAATGGAAATCTGGATCACGCTGGTGCTGCAACAGCAAATGTCGGTTTTATTAATTTCTAAACCATTTGTTAAATTTAGACCCCATTGTTTAAATTTAATAGTGAGGTGAATGTGCACTTCTCTTTGCTTTTTACGCCATACCCAGCAGATACAGCAGAAATACTGAGCTAATAGACATGAGCTAACACCTAAGTCATCATTAGACTTCGGTCAAATATACCAAAATATTATAATATGGCTAGATCTAAACTCAGCGAGTGGGGGAACACACATTAGGCGAGGGTTTTTACAGCGCACTGTGCTGTGCAAACTACATTATAGCAACACCCTGTTACAATGATTTCACCCAGTTTGCTGGAGTGTGTATATTTATATATTTCCTACCCCGAGCCCTGCAGGCCGAGGCTCTCCGCCTTCTCTCCATTCTATAGATTCGCTCTCACATCATCAGCCCAGCCACAGAAATGGTCCATGTCCTGAATTCCAGTCTGTGCTCCCGGCCCGGGAAATATCACCACAGACCAGCCGATAACAGGGAGGGAGAATGGGGAGGGCAATACTCGGGGGGGGGGGGGGTGGTGGGGAGGGCAATACTCGGGGTGGAGGGGGGAAGGGGGAGGGCAATACTCGGGGTGGAGGGGGGAAGGGGAGGGGCAATACTCGGGGTGGAGGGGGGGAAGGGGAGGGCAATACTCGGGGTGGAGGGGGGAAGGGGGGGCAATACTCGGGGTGGGGGGGAAGGAGGGGGCAATACTCGGGGGTGGAGGGGGGAAGGGGGAGGGCAATACTCGGGGGTGGAGGGGGGAAGGGGGGGCAATACTCGGGGTGGAGGGGGGAAGGGGGGGCAATACTCGGGGGTGGGGGGGGCGGGGGAGGGGCAATACTCGGGGTGGAGGGGGGAAGGGGAAGAGGGGGGGGGGGGCGAGGGGGGTTTTTTAAAGGCGGACGGCACCTGCGGTTGGGCAGCGTCCCGATCCGCGCCTCAATTAAATTACCCGCGCGCTGTCCTGAAAGGCGATTGTGGTCACGTGGGGCAATTGATGGACAGGAAGGGAGAGCGGCGGGCCCAGAATAACGGTCAACGGTGAGAGAAAATACTGGGAATATGGGGGAAAATATGGGGAAACTACTGGGAATATGGGAGAAAATATGGGGAAAACTACTGGGAATATGGGAGAAAATATGGGGAAACTACTGGGAATATGGGAGAAAATATGGGGAAACTACTGGGAATATGGGAGAAAATATGGGGAAACTATTGGGAATATGGGGAAACTATTGGGAAATGTAAGGGAAAATACTGGGAATATGGGTAAATATTGTGAGGAAGGTGCAAAGAGGCTTTAAGGGGATGTAGACAGGCTAAGTGAGTGGGCAAAAATATGGCAGATGGAACATAATGTGGAAAAATGTGAAGTTATCCACTTTGGTAGGAAAAATAGACACACAGAGTATTTTTTAAATGGTGAGAGATTGGGAAATGTTGATGTTCAAAGGGACCTGGGTGTCCTTGTACATGAGTCACTGAAAGCTAACATGCAGGTGCAGCAAGCAATTAGGAAGGCAAATAGTATGTTGGCCTTTATTACAAGAGGATTTGAGTACAGGAAAAAAGATGTCTTACTGCAATTATACAGGGCCTTGGTGAGACTACACCTGGAGTATTGTGTGCAGTTTTGGTCTCCTTATCTAAGAAAGGATATACTTGCCATAGAGGGAGTGCAGCGAAGGTTCACCAGACTGATTCCTGGGATGGCGGGATTGTCGTATGAGGAGAGATTGAGTAGACTAGGCCTGTATTCTCGAGTTTAGAAGAATGAGAGATGATCTCATTGAAACATACAAAATTCTTACAGGGCTCGACAGGGTAGATGCAGGGAGGCTGTTTCCCCTGGCTGGGGAGTCTGGAACCAGGGGTCAGTGTCTCAGAATAAGGGGTAGGCCATTTAGGACTGAGATGAGGAGAAATCTCTTCACTCAGAGGGTGGTGAATCTTTGGAATTCTCTACCCCAGAGGGCTGTGGAGGCTCAGTCATTGAGTACATTCAAAACAGAGATCGATAGATTTCTAGATATTAAATGCATCAAGGGATATGGGGATAGTGCAGGAAAATGGCGCAGAGGTAGAAGATCAGCCATGATCTTGTTGAATGGCAGAGCAGACTCGAGGGGCCGGATGGCCTACTCCTGTTCCTATTTCTTATGTTCTTAAATACTGAGAATGTGGGAAAAATACCAGGAATGTGGGGGGAAATATTGGGAATTTGAAGGGACAATAACGGGATTATGGGGAAAAATACCAGGAATGTGAGGAGAAAATACTGGGAATATGGGGAAAATACCAGGAATGTGGGGGGGAAATACTGGGAATTTGAGGAAAAATATGGGGAATGTGAGTAGGAAATACTAGGAATATGAGGGAAAATTCCAGGAATGTGAGGAGAAAATATCGGCAATATGAGGGAAAATACAGGGAATATGCAGAGAAAATAGTGGGAATGTGTGGCAAAATTCCAGGAACGTGGGGAAAATACTTGGATCGTGGGGGATAATACTGGGGCTGTGAGAGGGAAATACCAAGAACGTGGGGAAGAATACTGGGAATGTAAGAGAAAATACTGGGAATGTGGGGAAAATACTGGGAATGTGCAGAGAAAATACCGGGTATGTGATGGAATATACTAGGAATATGTAGGAAAATACTGGGAATACAAGGAAAAATACCGGGAATGTGAGGGGAAAATACCGGGAATGTGGGGGGGAAATACCGGGACTATGGGGAAACACTGGGAATGTGGGGGGAAAATACCCGGACTGTGGGGAAACACTGGGAATGTGAGGGAAAGGCACGGAATGTGAAGGGAAAAGGATTTTGGAAAAAAGTTCATCAGTAACCCAAAAACAGCTCAGGAAATGGTTTACCTGGACAATCTTTGATTTATAAATTCTGTAATTCATCTTCCTGAAATTGCTGTATTTTATGAAACAAAAACCTTTTATTTGGCCTTTGCTGATTCTGAGACACTCGACTAAAGTAAATATAATAACTGGGCAAATGTCACGTGATCAAACCTCCAGGAATATGCCCAACCAGAGTTGGCAACCCTATTACTGTCTCATGGGTTGTGGTGCCTATGAGGCAGTGGGAACATAGGAACAGGAGGAGGCCATTTAGCCCCTCAAGCCTGTTCCGCCATTCAATGAGATCATGGCTGATCTGTGACCTAACTCCATACACCCGCCTTAGCCCCATATCCCTTAATACCTTTGGTTAACAAAAATCTATCAATCGCCGATTTTAAAATTAACAATTGAGCTAGCATCAACTGCTGTTTGCGGAAGAGAGTTCCAAACTTTTACCACCCTTTGCATGTACAAGTGTTTCTTAACTTCAGTCCTGAAAGTCCTGGCTCTAATTTTCAGGTTATGTCCCCTAGTCCTAGACTCCCCAACCAGTGGAAATAGTTTCTCTCTATCAGTTCCTCTTAATATCTAGAATACTTCAATCAAATCACCCCTTAATCTTCTAAATTCCAGGGAATATACCTATAACCCTAGTTTGTGTAATCTCTCCTCGAAATTTAAACTTTGGAGTCCAGGTATCATTCTAGTAAATCTACGCTGCACTCCCTCCAAGGCCAATATAACCTTCCTAAGGTGCGGTGTCCAGAACTGAACACAGTACTCCAGGTGCGGTCTAACCAGGGCTTTGTATAGCTGTAGCATAACTTCTGCCCCCTTGTAATCTAGCCCTGTATATATAAAGGCCAGCATTCCATTGGCCTTTTTGATTATTTTCTGTACCTGTCCATGACATTTTAATGATCTATGTACATGGACCCCAAGTCTCTTTGGACCTCCACTGTTTTCAGCTTTTCCCCATTTAGAAAGTACTCTGATCTATCCTTTTTGGTCCAAAGTGGATGACCTCACACTTGCCTACATTGAAATCCATTTGCCATAGTTTTGCCCATTCACTTAATCTGTTAATATCTCTCTGTAATTTTATGCTTCTATCGACACTGCTTACAATGCTGCCTATCTTTGTGTCATCGGCGAACTTAGAAATGTGGCTCTCTATCCCGTCATCTATGTTGTTAATAAATACAGTGAATAGTTGAGGCCCCAACACAGATCCTTGTGGGACACCACTGGTCATATCCTGCCAATTTGAGTACCTGCCCATTATCCCTACTCTCTGTCTCCTGCCGCTCAGCCAATTTCCTAACCAAGTCAATAATTTGCCCTCAATTCCATGAACTTCAACTCTAGCTAACAGTCTCTTATGAGGGACTTTATCGAACGTCTTCTGGAAGTCCATATAAACAACATCCATAGACATTCCCCTGTCCACTACTTTAGTCACCTTTTCAAAAAATTCAATCAGGTTCGTCAGGCATGACCTACCCTTTAAAATCCATGCTGGCTCTCTCTGATCAACTGAAAATTTTCATGGTGTTCAGTTACTCTATTCTTAATTATAGACTCTAGTAATTTCCTGACAACAGATGTTAGGCTAACTGGTCTATAATTCCCTGGTTTCTCCTTCTCACCTTTCTTAAATAGCGGAGTGACATGTGCAATTTTCCAATCTAAAGGAACGGTTCCTGAACCGAGAGAACTTTGAAAGGTTATAGTTAGGGCATCTGCAATGTTTTCACCTACTTCCTTTAAAACCCCGGGATGGAAACCATCTGGTCCTTGGGATTTGTCACTCTTTAGTGCCATTATTTTCTGTGGTTACTGTGAGGCACGTGGACCATGGTTATTCCAAGGCACATGGACTGTGGTTACTGTGAGGCACATAGAATCATAGAATGGTTACAGCACAGAAGGAGGCCATTCGGCCTGTCGAGCCCATGCCAGCTCTCTGCAAGAGCAATCCAGCTGGTCCCCTCCCCTGCCCTTTCCCCGTAGCCCTGCAAATTTTTTCCCTTCAAGTACTTATCCAATTACCTTTTGAAAGCCACGATGGAATCTCGTTCTACCACCCCCTCAGGCAGTGCATTCCAGATCTTATCAACCCCCTGTTTAAAAAAGTTTTTCCTCATGTCGCCTTTGCTTCTTTTGCCACTTTTTCCATTTTTCACCTTAAATCTATGTACTCTGCTTCTTGAACCTTCCGCCAATGGGAACAGTTTTCTCTCTATCAACTCTGTCGAATCTCCTCTCAACCTTCTCTGTTCCAAGGAAAACAACCCCAGCTTCTCCAGTCCCTCATCCCTGGAAACGTTTTAGTAAATCTCTTCTGCACCCTCTCTAAGGACTTCACATCTTTCCTGAAGTGCGGTGTCCAGAATTTGACACAATACTCCAGTTGTGGCCAAACCAGTGTTTTATAACGGTTCATCAAATCCTCCTTGCTTTTGTACTCTGTGCCTTTATTTATAAAGCCCAGGATCCCGTATGCTTTTTTAACCACTTTCTCAAGCTGCCCTGCCACCTTCAAACATTTAGAGTCATAGAGTTATACAGCACGGATAGAGGCCCTTCGGCCCATCGTGTCCGCGCCGGCCATCAGCCCTGTCTACTCTAATCCCATATTCCAGCATTTGGTCCGTAGCCTTGTATGCTATGGCATTTCAAGTGCTCATCCAAATGCTTCTTGAATGTTGTGAGGGTTCCTGCCTCCACAACCCTTTCAGGCAGTGAGTTCCAGACTCCAACCACCCTCTGGGTGAAAAAGTTTTTTCTCGAATCCCCTCTAAACCTCCCGCCTTTTACCTTGAATCTATGTCCCCTTGTTATAGTACCCTCAACGAAGGGAAAAAGCTCCTTAGTATCCATCCTATCTGTGCCCCTCATAATTTTGTACACCTCAATCATGTCCCCCCTCAGCCTCCTCTGCTCCAAGGAAAACAAACCCAATCTTCCCAATCTCTCTTCATAGCTGAAGCGCTCCAGCCCTGGTAACATCCTGGTGAATCTCCTCTGCACCCTCTCCAAAGCGATCACATCCTTCCTGTAGTGTGGCGACCAGAACTGCACACAGTACTCCAGCTGTGGCCTAACCAGTGTTTTATACAGCTCCATCATAACCTCCTTGCTCTTATATTCTATGCCTCGGCTAATAAAGGCAAGTATCCCATATGCCTTCTTTACCACCTTATCTACCTGTTCCGCCGCCTTCAGGGATCTGTGAACTTGCACACCAAGATCCCTCTGACCCTCTGTCTTGCCTAGGGTCCTCCCATTCATTGTGTATTCCCTTGCCTTGTTAGTCCCTCCAAAGTGCATCACCTCACACTTTTCCGGGTTAAATTCCATTTGCCACTGTTCCGCCCATCTGACCAACCCATCTATATCGTCCTGCAGACTGAGGCTATCCTCCTCGCTATTTACCACCCTACCAATTTTTGTATCATCAGCGAACTTACTGATCATACCTTTTACATTCATATCCAAGTCATTAATGTAGACCACAAACAGCAAGGGACCCAGCACCGATCCCTGTGGTACCCCACTGGCCACAGGCTTCCAGTCACAAAAACAACCTTCGACCATCACCCTCTGCCTTCTGCCACTAAGCCAGTTTTGTATCCAAAGTGCCAAGGCACCCTGGATACAAACATTTGTGCACATATACCCCCAGATCTCTCTGTTCCTTCACCCCTTTTAGAATTGTACCCTTTAGTTTATCATAGAATCATAGAAGTTACAACATGGAAACAGGCCCTTCGGCCCAACATGTCCATGCCGCCCAGTTTATACCACTAAGCTAGTCCCAATTGCCTGCACTTGGCCCATATCCCTCTATACCCATCTTACCCATGTAACTGTCCAAATGCTTTTTAAAAGACAAAATTGTACCCGCCTCTACTACTGCCTCTGGCAGCTCGTTCCAGACACTCACCACCCTTTGAGTGAAAAAAATGCCCCTCTGGACCCTTTTGTATCTCTCCCCTCTCACCTTAAATCTATGTCCCCTCGTTATAGATTCCCCTACCTTTGGGAAAAGATTTTGACTATCGACCTTATCTATGCCCCTCATTATTTTATAGACTTCTATAAGATCACCCCTTAACCTCCTACTCTCCAGGGAAAAAAGTCCCAGTCTGTCTAACCTCTCCCTGTAAGTCAAACCATCAAGTCCCGGTAGCATCCTAGTAAATCTTTTCTGCACTCTTTCTAGTTTAATAATATCCTTTCTATAATAGGGTGACCAGAACTGTACACAGTACTCCAAGTGTGGCCTCACCAATGCCCTGTACAACTTCAACAAGACATCCCAACTCCTGCATTCAATGTTCTGACCAATGAAACCAAGCATGCCGAATGCCTTCTTCACCACCCTATCCACCTGTGACTCCACTTTCAAGGAGCTATGAATCTGTACTCCTAGATCTCTTTGTTCTATAACTCTCCCCAACGCCCTACCATTAACGGAGTAGGTCCTGGCCCGATTCGATCTACCAAAATGCATCACCTCACATTTATCTAAATTAAACTCCATCTGCCATTCATCGGCCCACTGGCCCAATTGATCAAGATCCCGTTGCAATCCCAGATAACCTTCTTCACTGTCCACAATGCCACCAATCTTGGTGTCATCTGCAAACTTACTAACCATGCCTCCTAAATTCTCATCCAAATCATTAATATAAATAACAAATAACAGCGGACCCAGCACCGATCCCTGAGGCACACCGCTGGACACAGGCATCCAGTTTGAAAAACAACCCTCTACAACCACCCTCTGTCTTCTGTCGTCAAGCCAATTTTGTATCCAATTGGCTACCTCACCTTGGATCCCATGAGATTTAACCTTATGTAACAACCTACCATGCGGTACCTTGTCAAATGCTTTTCTAAAGTCCATGTCGACCACGTCTACTGCACAGCCCTCATCTATCTTCTTGGTTACCCCTTCAAAAAACTCAATCAAATTCGTGAGACATGATTTTCCTCTCACAAAACCATGCTGACTGTTCCTAATTAGTCCCTGCCTCTCCAAATGCCTGTAGATCCTGTCCCTCAGAATACCCTCTAACAACTTACCCACTACAGATGTCAGGCTCACTGGTCTGTAGTTCCCAGGCTTTTCCCTGCCGCCCTTCTTAAACAAAGGCACAACATTTGCTACCCTCCAATCTTCAGGCACCTCACCTGTAGCGGTGGATGATTCAAATATCTCTGCTAGGGGACCCGCAATTTCCTCCCTAACCTCCCATAACGTCCTGGGATACATTTCATCAGGTCCCGGAGATTTATCTACCTTGATGCGCGTTAAGACTTCCAGCACCTCCCTCTCTGTAATATGTACACTCCTCAAGACATCACTATTTATTTCCCCAAGTTCCCTAACATCCATGCCTTTCTCAACCGTAAATACCGATGTGAAATATTCATTCAGGATCTCACCCATTTCTTGTGGTTCCGCACATAGATGACCTTGTTGATCCTTAAGAGGCCCTACTCTCTCCCTAGTTACCCTTTTGCCCTTTATGTATTTATATTGCCTCTCCTCGTTCTTCCTACCAAAATGTATCACTTCGCACTTTTCTGCGTTGAATTTCATCTGCCACATGTCCACCCATTCCACCAGCTTGTCTTATGTGCTCTTGAAGTCTATCACTATCCTCCTCACTGTTCACTACACTTCCAAGTTTTGTGTCATCTGCAAATTTTGAAATTGTGCCCTGTACTCCCAAGTCCAAGTCATTAATATATATCAAGAAAAGCAGTGGTTCCAGCACCGACCCCTGGGGAACACCACTGTACACCTCCCTCCAGTCCGTAAAACAACCGTTCACCACTGCTGTCTGTTTCCTGTCACTTAGCCAACTGCCCCCTTTTATTCCATGGACTTCAACTTTGATGACAAGCCTATTATGCGGCATTTTATCAAACGCCTTTTGGAAGTCCATGTACACCACATCAACTGCATTGCCCTCATCAATCCTCTCTGTTACCTCATCAAAAAACTCAATCAAGTTAGTTAAACACGATTTGCCTTTACCAAATCCATGCTGGCTTTCCTTAATCAATCCATATTGTCCAAGTAACTATTAACTTTGTCCCAGATTATCATTTCTAAAAGCTTCCCCACCACCAAGGTTAAACTGACTGGCCTGTAGTTGCTGGATTTATCCTTACACCCTTGAACAAGGGTGTAATATTTGAAATTCTCCAGTCCTCTGGCACCACCCCGTATCTAAGGATGATTGGAAGATTATGGCCAGTGCCTCCACAATTTCCACCCTTACTTCCCTCAGCAGCCTAGGATCCATCCCATCTGGACCGGGTGACTTATCTACTTTAAGTACAACTAGCCTTTCCAATACCTCCTCTTGATCAATTTTTAGCCCATCCAGCAACTCCACTACCTGCTCTTTTACTGTGATTTTGGCAGCATCTTCTTTCTTGGTAAAGGCAGATACAAAGTACTCATTTAGGACCTCAGCCATGCCCTCTGCCTCGATGTGTAGATCTCCTTTTTGATCCCTAATCGGCCCCACCCCTCCTCTTACTACCTGTTTACTGTTTACATGCTTGTAGAAGACTTTTGGATCCCCTTTTATGTTATCCAACAGTCAATTCTCATACTCTCTCTTTGCCCCTCTTATTTCCTTTTTCGCCTCCCCTCTGAACTTTCTATGTTCAGCCTAGTTCTCACTTGTGTTATCAACCTGATATCTGTCATACGCCCCTTTTTTCTGCTTCATCTTATTCTCTATCTCTTTTGTCATGCAGGGAGCTCTGGTTTTAGTTGCCCTACCTTTCTCCCTCGTGGGAATGTACCTAGACTGTACCCAAACCATCTCCTCTTTAAAGGCCGCCCATTGCTCAATTACAGTTTTGCCTGCCAATCTTTGATTCCAATTTACCCGGGCCACATCCGTTCTCATCCGACTGAAATTGGCCCTCCTTCAATTGAGTATTTTTACTTTAGAGTGGTCCTTGTCCTTTTCCATAGCTAATCTAAAGCTTATGATACTATGATCGCTGTTCCCTAAATGTTCCCCCACTGACACTTGTTCCATTTGGCCCGCCTCATTCCCCAGAACCAGATCCAGCAATGCCTCCTTCCTCGTTGGGCTGAAAACGTACTGGTCAAGAAAGTTCTCCTGAACACACTTCAAAAATTCCTCCCTCTCCTTGCCCCTTACACTATTACTATCCCAGTCTATATTAGGATAATTGAAGTCCCCAGTTATCACTACTCTATAGTTTTTGCACCTCTCTGTAATTTCCCTGCAAATTTGCTCCTCTATATCCTTCCCATTAGTTGGTGGCCTATAGAATACACCCAGTGGTGTAATGGAACCTCTATTGTTTTTTAACTCTAACCCAGTAGATTCTGTCCTTGACCCCTTCAGGACATCCTCTCTTTCCAGCACTGCAATATTCTCCTTAATCAATACTGCCAGCCCCCCTCCTTTCTTTCCTTCCCTATCTTTCCTGAATACCTTGTATCCAGGAATATTTAGTACCCAATCCTGCCCTATTTTTGTGCTTTTTTGAGCCAGGGCTCCGTTATCGCCATGACATCATATTCCCATGTGACTAATTACTCCTGCAGCTCACCAACCTTATTTACCACTCTTCGTGCATTTACACACATGCACTGTAAACCTATCTTACACCTTCTTGTATTCTCTCTTAGTCTGATCCCACCTAATACTATACTATTTCTTACTCTAGTGCTATCTTTCTCTCCCAATCCTTTGTGCCCCTTGTTTCTCCTTTCCAATGCTACATCCTGGTGTCCAACCCTCTGCCAAATTAGTTTAAACCCTCCCACACAGCACTAGTGAACTTCCCCGCGAGGACATTGGTCCTGGCTCTGTTGAGGTGCAACCCGTCCGGCATATGCAGGTCCCACCTCCCCCAGAACTGGTCCCAATGCTCCAGGAATCTAAATCCCTCCCTCCTGCACCATCTCTCCAGTCACGTATTCATTTGCTCTTTCCTCCTATTTCTATACTCACTAGTGCGTAGCACTGGGAGTAATCCGGAGATTACTACCTTTTGAGGTCCTGCTTATTAATCTCTTTCCTAGCTCCCCAAAATCTGCCTGCAGGACCTCATCCCTCTTTCTACCTATGTTGTTGGTACCAATATGGACCATGACCACTGGCTGTTCACCCTCCCCCTCCAGAATGTTCTGCAGCCACTCAGTGACATGGGCTGTGGTTACTATGAGGCACGTGGGCTGCGATTACTATGGGATGCATGGGCCGTGGTTACCATGGGATGCATGGGCTGCAGTTACTATGGGATGCATGGGCTGCGGTTAGTATGGGATGCATGGGCTGCGGTTACTATGGGATGCATGGGCTGTGGTTACTATGGGATGCAAGGGCTGCGGTTTCTATGGGATGCATGGGCTGCGATTACTGTGGGATGCATAGGCTGCGGTTACTATGGGAGGCATGGGCTGCGGTTACTATGGGATGCATAGGCTGCAGTTACTATGGGATGCATGGGCTGCGGTTACTATGGGATGCATGGGCTGCGGTTACTATGGGACGCATTGGCTGCGGTTACTGTGGGATGCATTGGCTGCGGTTACTATGGGATGCATGGGCTGCGGTTACTATGGGACGCATTGGCTGCGGTTACTATGGGACGCATTGGCTGCGGTTACTATGGGATGCATTGGCTGCGGTTACTATGGGATGCATGGGCTGCGGTTACTATGGGATGCATGGGCTGCGGTTACTATGGGATGCATAGGCTGCAGTTACTATGGGTTACATGGGCTGCGGTTACTTTGAATTTCATGCATTATGTCATCTTTGTAAGGTGAGTTACACAGTTTGTAAACATCCTGAAATTGTGTGGATTCTCCGGGCCTCTATAACTCGGGCGATTCCTCAGGGAAGCAGCGACATGACTGAAAACCCTTGGGTTCCACTGGTCTCCTGCTGGAGTTCTCGTGACACTGGGGAACCCCATGGAGTTTCAGGGCCAGTGTGGGTGACAATGATGTCATTCTGTGGCATTCACAAATTTAGGGCTTAGTTTCCAGTTCAGAATTTCTTGAGTCAATTAACTTTAATTAAAACCGGCACTGTCCCTCCAGTGTGGAATATGTCACTTTACAGAACAAAAGTTCTGAGAAAATAATGTTCCTTTTTTTTATACTGAGTAACTTATCCTGTAACACTGGACGGCAACAAGGAGAGACATAGTAATCAGGTGACACCAGGCTGGGGCCTGCAGATTACATGAACAAGGGTATTTTAGCTTTGAGGTCCTGGGAAAGAATGAATTAGAACAGAAGACCCTGGAATGGCTCTTGATTTAGGAACATTAGGAACAGGAGGAGGCCATTCAGCCCCTCGGGCCTGCTCTGCCATTCAATCAGATCATGGCTGATCTGTACCTCAACTCCATTTACCTGACTTTGCTCCATATCCCTTGTTACCCTTACCCAACAAAAGTCTATCGATCTCAGCCTTGAAAGCTCCAATTGTCCCCCAGCATCCACATCCTTTGGGGGAGAGAGTTCCAGATTTCCACTCCCCTTTGTGTGAAAAAGTGCTTCCTGATTCGCTCCTGAATAGCCTAGCTCTAATTTTAAGATTATGTCCCTGTGTTTTTGATTCCCCCACCAGAGGAAATAGTTTCTCTCTACCCTATCAAATCCCTTTATTGTTTTAAAGACCTTGATCAGATCACCCCTCAACTTTCTAAACTCAAGGGAATACAAGCATAGTCTATGCAACCTGTCCTCATAGTTTAAGCCTTTTAGCCCCGGTATCATTCTGGTGAATCTGTGTTGCACCCCCTCCAAGGCCAATATATCCTTCCTGAGGTGCGGTGCCCAGAACTGAACGCAGTATCTCCAGATGGGGTCTGACCAGAGCTCTGTACAAGTGTAGCATCACTTCCTCCCCCTTGTATTCCAGCTCCCCTTGAGATAAAGGCCAACATTCCATTAGCCTTTTTGATTGATTTTTGTACCTGTCCACTTGCTTTTAGTGATTTTTGTATTAGGATTCCCAAATATCTTTGCTACTCCACAGATTCTAGTTTCTCAGCATTTAGAAAATACACTGATCCATCTTTCTTGGATCCAAAGTGGATGACCTCACATTTGTCCACATTGAACTCCATTTTTTTCCATAATTTTGCCCACTCACTTGGTCTGTCTGTGTCCCTTTGTAACTTCCTCCTCCCATCTGCATTACTTACTGTCCCTCCTTTCAACAGAGTGAGGACAGAAGGATGGGGAAGAGTGTGTAGGACAGGATGTTGGCGTTTAGGAGGCAGTGTGTGTAGGACAGGGTATTGGAGTTTAGGGGGCAGAGTGTGTAGGGCAGGGTGTTGGAGTTTAGGGGGCAGAGTGTGTAGGGCAGGGTGTTGGAGTTTTGGAGGCAGAGTGTGTAGGGCAGGGTGTTGGAGTTTTGGAGGCAGAGTGTGTAGGGCAGGGTGTTGGAGTTTTGGAGGCAGAGTGTGTAGGACAGGGTGTTGGAGTTTAGGAGGCAGAGTGTGTAGGGCAGGGTGTTGGAGTTTAGGAGGCAGTGTGTGTAGGGCAGGGTGTTGGAGTTTAGGGGGCAGAGTGTGTAGGGCAGGGTGTTGGAGTTTAGGGGGCAGAGTGTGTAGGGCAGGGTATTGGAGTTTAGGAGGCAGTGTGTGTAGGGCAGGGTATTGGAGTTTAGGAGGCAGTGTGTGTAGGGCAGGGTGTTGGAGTTTAGGAGGCAGAGTGTGTAGGGCAGGGTGTTGGAGTTTTGGAGGCAGAGTGTGTAGGACAGGGTGTTGGAGTTTTGGAGGCAGAGTGTGTAGGACAGGGTGTTGGAGTTTTGGAGGCAGAGTGTGTAGGGCAGGGTGTTGGAGTTTTGGAGGCAGAGTGTGTAGGACAGGGTGTTGGAGTTTTGGAGGCAGAGTGTGTAGGGCAGGGTGTTGGAGTTTTGGAGGCAGAGTGTGTAGGACAGGGTGTTGGAGTTTTGGAGGCAGAGTGTGTAGGGCAGGGTGTTGGAGTTTTGGAGGCAGTGTGTGTAGGACAGGGTGTTGGAGTTTTGGAGGCAGAGTGTGTAGGGCAGGGTGTTGGAGTTTAGGGGGCAGAGTGTGTAGGGCAGGGTGTTGGAGTTTAGGGGGCAGAGTGTGTAGGGCAGGGTGTTGGAGTTTTGGAGGCAGTGTGTGTAGGACAGGGTGTTGGAGTTTTGGAGGCAGAGTGTGTAGGGCAGGGTGTTGGAGTTTTGGAGGCAGAGTGTGTAGGACAGGGTGTTGGAGTTTAGGGGGCAGAGTGTGTAGGACAGGGTGTTGGAGTTTTGGAGGCAGAGTGTGTAGGACAGGGTGTTGGAGTTTTGGAGGCAGAGTGTGTAGGACAGGGTATTGGAGTTTTGGAGGCAGTGTGTGTAGGGCAGGGTGTTGGAGTTTTGGAGGAAGAGTGTGTAGGACAGGGTGTTGGAGTTTTGGAGGCAGTGTGTGTAGGGCAGGGTGTTGGAGTTTTGGAGGAAGAGTGTGTAGGACAGGGTGTTGGAGTTTTGGAGGCAGAGTGTGTAGGACAGGGTGTTGGAGTTTTGGAGGCAGAGTGTGTAGGGCAGGGTGTTGGAGTTTTGGAGGCAGTGTGTGTAGGGCAGGGTGTTGGAGTTTTGGAGGCAGAGTGTGTAGGACAGGGTATTGGAGTTTTGGAGGCAGAGTGTGTAGGGCAGGGTGTTGGAGTTTTGGAGGCAGAGTGTGTAGGGCAGGGTGTTGGAGTTTTGGAGGCAGAGTGTGTAGGACAGGGTGTTGGAGTTTTGGAGGCAGAGTGTGTAGGACAGGGTGTTGGAGTTTTGGAGGCAGAGTGTGTAGGACAGGGTGTTGGAGTTTAGGGGGCAGTGTGTGTAGGGCAGGGTGTTGGAGTTTAGGGGGCAGAGTGTGTAGGGCAGGGTGTTGGAGTTTAGGGGGCAGAGTGTGTAGGGCAGGGTGTTGGAGTTTTGGAGGCAGAGTGTGTAGGACAGGGTATTGGAGTTTTGGAGGCAGAGTGTGTAGGACAGGGTGTTGGAGTTTTGGAGGAAGAGGGGAAGTCCAGAGGAGTTATGATTATATAATATTGACACAAAAGATTGTGTGTGAAGGTGAGAGAAGGATTGCTGTTTGGATATTAAGTCTTTTCTTGCATCTCGTGCAGCTCCCTGCTGAGACAGCAGATTGCAGACTTGTTATGAAGAGATTTTGTATGAATTTGGATGTTGGTAACACTGCTTTTGATTGATGATTTAAACAGAGTATACATTGCGAATATCACATGATAGAAAACCATGTTTGCCAAGCAACTGAGGACACTCAGTTACCCAGAGTGAGTGTGAGTCAAGGTCAGGCTTGAAAGTCATGAGGTTGTCAGAGGGGGGTGGGGTGCAGCAAGACACCCCAACACTTCTAAATTGCCTGCAGTGTTTTTCCTTTGAGTGTCTTGGTTGTAATCTTTCAAACTCAGAAGGTGGTCTGTTAAACTGAAGGTATGAAAGGGTGAACAGTGTGAGACTTGACCGGTCAACGAGAGATTTAAATTATGTTTCTGTTTTGTGTTTGGTTTGTAGCTTTTTCTGAACATGTTTTCGTTGCCGCATTTCATTTGCAAAAAATGAGGAAGAGCTCTGGGAAGAGCTCTGTGTGAATCGCACCAGGACAGTGCAAAACTGGCATTTAGATCACTACTCGCACCAGGACAGTGTAAAACCAACATTTACATCACTGCTCACACCAGGACAGTGTAAAACCAACATTTACATCACTGCTCGCACCAGGACAGTGTAAAACCAACATTTACATCACTGCTCGCACCAGGACAGTGTAAAACCAACATTTACATCACTGCTCGCACCAGGACAGTGTAAAACCAACATTTACATCACTGCTCGCACCAGGACAGTGTAAAACCAACATTTACATCACTGCTCGCACCAGGACAGTGTAAAACCAACATTTACATCACTGCTCGCACCAGGACAGTGTAAAACCAACATTTACATCACTGCTCGCACCAGGACAGTGTAAAACCAACATTTACATCACTGCTCGCACCAGGACAGTGTAAAACCAACATTTACATCACTGCTCGCACCAGGACAGTGTAAAACCAACATTTACATCACTGCTCACATTGCTCACTACTTTGCAAGGAGGAAGATGCTGCCAAAGTAACAGTAAAAAAGGAGGTAGTTGAGATACTGGATGGGCTAAAAATTGATAAAGAGGAGGTACTAGAAAGGCTGGCTATACTTAAAGTAGATTAGTCACCCGGTCCGGATGGGATGCATCCTAGGTTGCTGAGGGAAGTAAGGGTGGAAACTGCGGAGGTACTGGCCATAATCTTCCAAACATCCTTAGATACGGGGGGTGGTGCCAGAGGACTGGAGAATTGCAAATGTTACACCCTTGTTCAAGTAAGGGTGTAAGGATAAACCCTGCAACTACAGGCCAGTCAGTTTAACCTCGGTGGTGGGGAAACTTTTGGAAACGATAATCTGGGACAGAATTAACGGTCACTTGGACAAGTGTAGATTAATTACGGAAAGCCAGCACGGATTTGTTAAAGGCAAATCAGGTTTAACTAACTTGATTGAGTTTTTTGAAGAGGTAACAGAGAGGGTTGATGAGGGCAATGCAGTCGATGTGTATATGGACTTTCAAAAGGTGTTTGATGAAGTGACACATAATAGGCTTGTCAGCACAATTGAAGCCCATGGAATAAAAGGGGCAGTGGCAGCACGGATATGAAATTGGCTAAGTGACAGGAAACAGAGAGTAGTGGTGAATGGTTGTTTTCAGACTAAAGGAAGGTATACAGTGGTGTTCCCCAGGGGTTGGTGCGAGGACCACTGCTTTTTTTATATATATTAATGACTTGGACTTGGATGTACGGGACACAATTTCAAAATTTGCAGATGACACAAAACTTGGAAATGTAATAAACAGTGAGGAGGATAGTAATAAAATTCAAGAGGACAGAGACAGGCTGGTGGAATGAGTGGACACATGGCAGATAAAATTTAATGCAGAGAAGCGCGAAGTGGTACATTTTGGCAGGAAGAATGAGGAGAGGCAATATAAACTAAAGAGTACAATTCTAAAGGGGATGTAGGAACAGAGAGACATAAGAACATAAGAAATAGGAGCAGGAGTAGGCCATATGGCCCCTCGAGCCTGCTCCGCCATTCAATCAGATCATGGCTGATCTTCGACCTCAACTCCATTTTCCTGCCCGATCCCCGTATCCCTTGATTCCCCGAGAGTCCAAAAATCTATCGATCTCAGCCTTGAATATATTCAATGACTCAGCATCCACAGCCCTCTGGGGCAGAGAATTCCAAAGATTCACAACCCTCAGTTAAGAAATTCCTCCTCATCTCAGTCTTGAATGGCCGACCCCTTATCCTGCAACTATACCCCCTAGTTCTAGACTCTCCAGCCAGGGGAAACTATCTCTCAGCATCGACCCTGTCAAGCCCCCTCAGAATCTTATGTGTTTCAATGAGATCACCTCTCATTCTTCTAAACTCCACAGATTACAAGCCCATTCTACTCAACCTCTCTTCATAGGACAACCCTCTCATCCCAGGAATTAATCTAGTGAACCTTCGTTGCACTGCCTCCAAGGCAAATAGATCCTTCCTTAGATAAGGAGACCAAAACTGCATGCCGTACGCCAGGTGAGGTTTCACTAAAGCCCTGTACAACTGTAGTAAGACTTCCTTGCTCTTGAACTCCAACCCCCTTGCAATAAAGGCCAACATGCCATTTGCTTTCCTAATTGCTTGCTGTACCTGCATACTAACTTTTTGCGTTTCTTGTCTCTCTGAACACCAACATTTAATAGTTTCTCACCATTTAAAAAATATTGTTTTTCTATTTTTCCTACCAAAGTGAATAACTTCACATTTCCCCACATTATACTCCATCCCCCTGTCACCTTCTTGCCCACTCACTTAACCTGTCTATATCCTTTTGCAGCCTCTTTGCATCCTCCTCACAGCTTACTTTCCCACCTGGCTTTGTATTGTCAGCAAACTTGGATACATTACACTCGGTCCCTTCATCTAAGTCATTAATATAGATTGTAAATAGCAGAGGCCCAAGCACTGATCCTTGCGGCACCCCACTAGTTACAGCCTGCCAACCTGAGAATGACCTGTTTATCCCTACTCTCTGTTTTCTGTCCATTAACCAATCCTCTATCCATGCTAATACATTACCA
This sequence comes from Heptranchias perlo, assembly GCF_035084215.1. Classification (NCBI taxonomy): domain Eukaryota; kingdom Metazoa; phylum Chordata; class Chondrichthyes; order Hexanchiformes; family Hexanchidae; genus Heptranchias; species Heptranchias perlo. Next base: position 1,123,481 of record NC_090343.1, read on the forward strand.
CCAACCCCATGAGCCCTTACCTTGTGTAACAACCTTTTATGTGGCACCTTATCGAATGCCTTTTGAAAATCCAAATATACTACATCCACTGGTTCCCCTTTATCTACCCTGCTAGTTACATCCTCAAAAAACTCTAGTAGATTTGTCAAACATGATTTCCCTTTCATTAAACCATATTGACTTTGCCTAATCATATTATGATTTTCTAAGTGCTCTGTTACTACTTCCTTAATAATGGATTCCAGCATTTTCCCGATGACCGACATCAGGCTAACTGGCCTGTAGTTCCCTGTTTTCTCTCTCCCTCCCTCCTTGAATAGCGGGGTGACATTTACTACTTTCCAGTCTACTGGGACCATTCCAGAATCTAGAGAATTTTGGAAGATCATAACCAATGCATCCACTATCTCTGCAGCCACCTCTTTTAGAACCCTAGGATGTAGGTCATCAGGTCCAGGGGATTTTTCGGCTTTTAGTTCCATTAGTTTGTCCAGTACTTTTTGTCTAGTGACATTAATTGTTTCTAAGTTCCTCACTCTCTTTTACCTCTTGGTTCCCCACTATTTTTGGTATGCTTTTTGTGCCTTCTATTGTGAAGACAGATATAAAATATTTGTTTATCGCACCTGCCATTTCCTTATTCCCCATTATAATTTCTCCTGTCTCATCCTGGGGGTATATGTGCACAAATCTTTGAAGGTGGCAGGACAGGTTGAGAAAGTTATAAAAGTATACGGGATCCTGGGCTTTATAAATAGAGGCATAGAGTACAAAAGCAAGGAAGTTGTGTTGAACCTTTATAAAACACTGGTTCGGCCACAGCTGGAGTATTGTGTCCAATTCTGGGCACCGCATTTTAGGAAGGATGTGAAGGCCTAGAGAGGAAAAGATTTACTAGAATGGTTCCAGGGATGAGGACTTCAGTTACGTGGATAGACTGGAGAAGCTGGGATTGTTCTCCTTGGAGCAGAGAAAGTTAAGAGGAGATTTGATAGAAGTGTTCAAAATCATGAAGGGTTTAGATAAAGTAAATAAAGAGATACTGTTCCCATTGATGGAAGGGTCGAGAACTGGAGGACACAGATTTAAAGTAATTGGCAAAAGAACAAAACAAGGAAAAACTTTTTTACACAGCGAGTGGTTATGATCTGGAATGCGCTGCCTGAAAGGGTGGTGGAGGCAGATTCAATCATGACTTTCAAAAAGGAATTGGATAAATACTTGAAGGGAAAACATTTGCAGGACTACGGGAAAGAGCGGGGGAATGGGACTTACAAAGAGCCGGCACGGCTCGATGGGCCGAAAGGCTGTAACCATTTTATGATTCTAGCGTAGTGTAAAATCAACATTTAGATCACTGCTCACACCAGAACAGTGTAAAACTGGCATTTAGATCACTGCTCACACCAGGGTAGTGTGAAACCAATATTTAGATCACTGATCCCATGAAATAATTTTCTTCAAGTCTACGTCCAGGTTTGTGTAGATGAAATAGCCAGGGTCGTAGAAACCTTTAGCTGTGCTCTGACTATTAATTTGAAAAGCTCAAGCTCTTTTCTTGAGGGCAAGAGGAATTGCTGCATTGATCAAGGTGAGGGGTGGCAGTCCCATGATAGAAAGGTCCTTCATTTATAAAGCACCTTATCATGAATCTCAGAAACCTGTTAATGCTTCAAATAAGATCAATAACACTGAAGTACAGTGACTTTTGTTATTTACACAATTGCAGAAGCTTTTGGTGCACAACAAGATCCCACAAAACCAAAAGATGAAGGATCAGTCTATCTTTTTTTTTCTGGTATTGGCTAAGGGTGAAATGAGAAGAAAGACTTGCATTTCTATAGCGCCTTTCACGACCTCAGGACATCCCATAGCACTTTAGAGCCAGTGACGTACTTTTGAAGTGTAATCACTGTTGTAATGTAGAAAATATGGCAGCCAATTTGTGCACAGCAAGATCCCACCAACAGCAATGTGATAATAACCAAATCATCTGTTTTAGTGATGTTGGTTGAGGGACAAATGTTGGTCAGGACACCGGGGAGAACTCCCCTGCTCTTTGAATAGTGCTGTGGGATCTTTTATGCCCAACTGAGAGGGCAGACAAGGGTTTAATGTCTCATCCGAAAGGCTGAATCTCCAACACTGCAGCACTCCCTCCGCGCTGGCCCTCCGACAGCGCGGCGCTCCCTCCGACAGTGCGACGCTCCCTCCATACTACGCTGAAGTGTTAGCCTAGATTATGTGCTCAAGTCCTGTTGTGGATTTTAAACCCACAACCTTCTAACACAGGTGAGAGTGGACAAATACCCGACAGTGTCAGCATCAAGCTCTTCCAGGTCTGGTAATAACCAGGTCAGATGTAGAATCAACCTCCTTCAACTCTGTGCCAATGATGTGGCTCACCTCCAATCTGAGAGAGTACCACATTTTCCATATTCCACACCAGCCCTCATCGTGGTCTCTGAATGACATTGTTAATTTATGCTGAATTTACGGAGATTCGGGAGCAGTTTGGTCATATCCACTGGGAATGTTCCAAACTCTGTTCATGTGGGACCCCTGTACCCCGCAGAGAGAAGGAACGATTGTCCCATCAGTCTCGGGGACAGTGGGGCCCAGATCTCCGAGGTGAAAGGACAATCGGGCACACTACCCTACCCATTGCTTGGAAAACCTGGGCTTTGAGGTTGTGATTGGATGATTTAAATTTGCATATCAAAACAAATGACCAGATTTTCTCAATTCTGCTGCCAGATTAAATTGTCACAAAAGAACAAGCAAAGCAGATTTATTCCCTTAAAGGA